>NC_091991.1:89240900-89243400 GCF_044704955.1 Pristiophorus japonicus | reverse complement strand
GTGTTTGTGTGTGTGCGTGGTGTGTATGTGTGTGTCTGTGTGTGTGTATCTGTGTCTGTGTTGTGTGTGTCTGTGTGTGAGTATGAGTGTGTGTGTCTGTGTGTGTGTGCCTGTGTCTGTGTGTGTGTGTCTCTGTGTGTATGAGTGTGTGTGTGTGTGTATGTTTGTGTGTCTGTGTGTATGTCTGTTTGTGTGTGCCTGCGTGTGTCTGTGTGTGTGTGTGTGTTTGTGTCTGTGTGTGAATGTGTGTGAGTATGAGTGTGAGTGTGTGTGTGTCACTGTGTGTGTCTGTGTTTGTGTATGTGTGTGTGTGTGTCTTTGTCTGTGTTTGTGTGTTTCTCTGTGTGTCGGTGTGTCTGTGTGTGTGACTGTGTGTCTGTGTCTGTGTGTGTCTGTGTGTGTCTTGGTGTATCTGTGTGTCTGTGTGTGTGTGTGTCTCTGTGTGTGTGTATCTGTCTGTATGTCTGTGTGTGTGTGAATGTGTATGTGTCTGTGTGTGTGTGAGAGTGCGTGAGCGTGCGTGTGTCTGTGTGTGTGTGTTCGTGTCTGTGTGTATGTGGGTGTGTCTGTGTGTGTGTGTCTGTGTGAGTGCGTCTCGGTGTATCTGTGTGTGTGTAACTGTGTGCCTGTCTGTCTGTGAGTGTGTATCTGTGTGTGTGTGAGTGTGTGTATCTGTGTCTGTGTGTGCGTGTGTGCCTGGGTGTGAGTGTGTGTGTGTAACTGTGTGTGTCTGTCTGTGTGTGCGTGTGAATGTGTATATGTCTGTGTGTGTGTGAGAGTGCGTGAGCGTGCGTGTGTCTGCGTGTGTGTGTTCATGTGGGTGTGTCTGTGTGTGTTTGTGTCTGTGTGTACGCGTGTGTGTGAGTGTGTGTTTGTGTGTGTGCATTTGTGTATGTGTGTGTGTGTCTGTCTGTGTGTGCCCGCGTGTGTGTCTGTGTGTGTGTATGTGTCTGTCTGTGTTTGTGTGTCTGTGTGTGTGTGTGCCTGTGTGTGTTTGTGTGTCTGTGTGTGTGTGCCTGTGTGTGTGTGTATGTCTGTGTGTGTGTGAGTTTGTGTATGTCTGCGTGTGTGTGTGTGCGTGTGTGTTTGTGTCTGTGTGTGATTGTGTGTGAATGTGAGTGTGTGTGTGCCTCTGTGTATCTGTGTGCCTGTGTATCTGTCTGTATGTCTGTGTGTGTGTGTATCTGTCTGTGTGAGTGTGAGCGTGTGTGTGTAACTGTGTGTGTAACTGTGTGTGTAACTGTGTGTGTCTGTGTCTGTGTGTGTGTGGGGTGTGAGTGTGTGTGTAACTGTGCGCGTGTGTGTGTGTGAGTGCGTGTGTCTGTGTGTGTGAGTGCGTGAGCGTGCATGTGTCTGTGTGTGTTTAAATGTGTGTGTGTGTGTGTGTGTGTCTGTGTGTGTGTGTGTGTCTGGGTGTGAGTGTGTGTGTGTAACTGTGTGTGTGTCTGTCTGTGTGTGTGTGTGTGTGTGAGTGCTTGAGCGTGCATGTGTCTGTGTGTGTGTGAATGTGTGTGTGTCTGTGTGTGTTTGTGCCTCTGTGTGTGTGTGTGTATGTATTAGTGTGTCTGTGTGTGTGAGAATGTCTGTGTGTGTGTGACTGTGTGTGTGAGTGTGAGTGTGTGCTTGTGCGTGTGTGCGTTTGTGTATGTGCGTGCGTGTCTGTCTATGTGTGTGTCTGTTTGTGTGTGTGTGTGTGTCTGTGTGTGCGCCTGTTGTGTGTGCATGCGTGTTGGTGTGTGTGTCTGTGTGTGTGTTTGTGTGTGTGTGTGAATGTGTGTGTGTGTGCCTCTGTGTATCTCTGTGTCTGTGTGTCTGCGTGTCTGTGTTTGTGTGTTTCTCTGTGTGCCTGTGTGTGTGTGTCTGTGTGTGTGTGTGTGTCTGTATGTCTGTGTGTGTGTGTGTCTGTGTGTCTGTGCGTCTGTGTGTGCGTGTCTGTGTGTGTGTGTATGTGTGTCTGTCTGTCTGTGTGTCTGTATGTGTGCGTGTGTGTCTGTGTGTCTAGTGTGCGTGTGTTATTCTGTGGGTGTGTGTGTCTGTGTGTTTTTGTGTCTATGTCTGTGTGTTAGTTTGTGTGTCTCTGTGTTTGTGTGTGTGCGTGGTGTGTATGTGTGTGTTTGTGTGTGTGCGTGGTGTGTATGTGTGTGTCTGTGTGTGTTTGTGTCTGTGTGTATGTGTGTGTGTGTCTCTGTGTGTATGAGTGTGTCTGTGTGTGTGCGTGTGCCTGTCTGTCTGTGACTGTGTGTCTGTGTGTGTGTGTTTGTGTCTGTGTGCGAATGTGTGTGAGTGTGTGTGTCACTGTGTGTGTCTGTGCCTGTGTTTTTGTGTTTCTCTGTGTGTCTGTGTTTGTGACTGTGTGTCTGTGTCTGTGTGTGTCTTGGTGTATCTGTGTTTCTGTGTGTGTGTGTCTGTGTGTGTGTGTATCTGTCTGTATGTCTGTGTGTGTGTGTGTGTGTGTATCTGTGTGTGTGTGTCTGTGTGTGTGAGTGTGGCTGTGTGTGTG